>NC_053473.1:6528687-6562883 GCF_015227805.2 Hirundo rustica
TGAGCCTGTGACGTAAGCACCTCTTCTCTCTGACGTCATCCCCTCCACTGCCACGTCAGCCCCGGCTCCTCCATGGACCGAGCGCCTCCCCCTCCCCAAAGCCGAGCCCCCCGAGGCCGCGCGGGGTGGGAGAGGGGGGGGCCCGGCATGACAATTCGGGGGGTCGCAGCCTGGCCCGGCTCTTCGGGGCCGGACCCCGCCGCGCTTCCCACGGCGGTGGGGCAGGGGGGAGCCCCCCGGCTCAGCCCCCCCCTCTCCTGTCCCCCCCTCCCCAGCTCAAGCCCTGGCTGCTGCCGGCAGCGTCAAGTTCCACGGGGCCACGTTTTAGTCCCCTCCGGAGGTGACACCGAACCTCTCGCCACCGTCCTCGGCTCTCCCGGACCGGAGCCCCTTCCCTCCCTCCGGCTGCGACACCCCCGGGAGATGGTGGTGACACCCTCAGGAGATGTGACACCCCCAGGAGATGTGACACCCCTGGGAGATGGCGGTGGCACCCTCAGGAGATGTGACACCCCCAGGAGACGTGACACCCCCAGGGGATGGCGGTGACACCCCCAGGACATGACGGTGACAACCCCGGGAGATGTGACACCCCCAGGACATGACGGTGACACCCCCGGGACAGGGCAGTGACACCCCCAGGACATGGCAGTGACACCCCCAGGACACGGCTGTGACACCCCCAGGACACGGCTGTGACACCCCCAGGACACGGCTGTGACACCCCCAGGACATGGCTGTGACACCCCCAGGAGCCGCGCCCCGAGGAGAGGGCGAGGGCCGGGCGCTGTCCCCAAGGAGCCCCAGGGCCGCAGGGACACGGCGGTGACAGCGCAGGACTCCCGGGACGGCCCCGAGGGGCTCCGGGCGTGGGGACCCCTCCCCGGGGACCCCTCCCCGGCCGGTGCTCCCACCCCCCAGCAGCGCTCCCGGCCGCTCCCCCGAGCTCCGGTGCTGATTTGGGGACCCGCCTGCGGCTCAGCCGGGGCAAGGAGGGGACAGGACGGGCGGGGGTGGCACTGGGGGGACCCGGGGGTGGCACTGGGGGTGCCCGGGGGTGGCACTGGGGGTGCCCGGGGCGCTGCGAGCACGGAGCGGGAGCTCGGGGCAGGGATGGGGACGTGGGGTGGGAGCAGAGCCGGGAATTGGGGTGCCGGCTGGGATAACGGAGCCGTGGGGTCGGCTCCCGAGGCTTTGGGGACAGCGAGGTCGCCGGGGCTGTCACCCCACAAAAATCCCATGCCGGGGCTCTGCAGCCCCTCGCAGCGGTTCGGATTTCCTGTAGCAAATTCCCGCTTTTCTTTGTCGTCCTGGAGGTTGCGGTGGGGGGGAGCAGCAGAATGCCTGGAGGGATGTGAGGGTGGCGGGGCGGATGGAGCCAGGAGCTGGATCCCAGATCCCAGATCCCAGATCCCAGATCCCAGATCCCGTCCATCCCTCCTGGCCCCATCCCAAACCCCCCCGGGACCTCCCTGCATCCCGACCCCAGCTCAGCAATACTGGTGGGATCCCTGGAGCCCCCGGCCCCGCTCCCGAGCCGCCCTTAGCTCATAAAGCTGCCCCTTTATTTTGCTATTTACATGCCTTAATATATGTTTGATGGAAATTCTACGTTTATAATAGATATCTATATTCGGTTTTCCTCTTCTTTTCCCGGGAAAAAGCTCGTGCCGAGCTCGCTCTCTTCCCCGCGGGATTTGTTGGTGCCAGCCCCAACAACAACAACAACAACAAAAGGATTCTTTGCCAATTTATCAGAGGGGAAAGGAAATCGACAAAAAAAAAAAAAAGGAAAAAAAAAAAAAAGGGAAATAAAAAGAAAAAAAAAGAAAAAAAGAAAAAAAAAGGAGAAAAAAAGGAAAGGAAAAAAAAAAAATGAAAAAAAACCTATTTAAAAATATATCTATTTTTTCTGCTTTTATTAAAAGCAAATTTATTTAAAATAAAGATATACAGAGACTGTAAGTTTGAAGAGAGGATGAGTTTATTTCCCTGTGTCCCCTCAGACCCGTCCTTACTCTGGGGACACCCTGGGGACATCCTGCGGTGGCTGTGGGGCAGCAATTCCCATCTCCGGGATCCCGAGAGCGCTCGGAGCATCCCAGAGCTCCCATCCCGCCCTTCCCAAGGCCACCAGCTGCTGTCCCCGAGGCGTCGCCGGCCGCGGTTTTATTTTATTTAAAAAAAGAAAAAGTGATAATAATAATAATAATAATAATGATAAGGAAACCAGACCTTAATTAATTAATTTTATTTTGGTTATTATTTTTTCATGAACACTTCATAAAGCAGTGACTTGTTAACCCGGAATGGATTTGCATCGGGAGGAAATAAATCTATTTATGCACTGGGGGAGGGTGGGGCGGGAGGGATTTGGTTTTTCGGGTATTTTCCTAGCGGTAGAGAAATAAAAATACGAAACTACGACGATGTTTTCCCGTCCCTTTTTTTCCCCAGGGCTGGGCTTGGGTATGGATTTTGATGTTGGGTTGGAGCAGCAGGGGGGTGACCGGGGCTCCCTGGGTTTTTTTGGGGATTTGTTTTCCCCCTGGGGTTGGTTTTGGTGTTTTTGGGATAAAATTCCCGTCCCTGGGCAGTCTGTGGGGCAGATTTTGGGAATGGCTGGGTTTGGGTGGCTCCGGGGTGGCACAGGGACGCTGTGTCTGGAGGAGCCGGTGTGCCCAGACCAAATCCCGGGAGCCTCGACATTCCCAGAACTCTCCTTCCCCATGGAGCAGCCTGGGATCCACGGGATCCATGGGGATCCATGGGATCCATGGGATCCATGGGAATCTATGGGATCCATGGGAATCAGTGGGGTCCATGGGAATCAGTGGGATCCACGGGATCCACGTCAGCCGCGGCTCCTGGGGACACTGCAGGGCCCTCCGCTGTCCCCTCGGTGCCCCTCGGCCGCCCCAAGGCAGCCAGGATCTCCTGGCTTTCCCTGTTTTAGGGATCCATCCCAGGGATCCTATTCCGCTGGCACAGGGAAGGGCAGGACCAGCAGGGTCTGGTGGCCACGAGCCACCGTGTCCCTTTTGGAGCCGCCGTGTCCCCCTGGAGCCACCGTGTCCTCCTGGAGCCACCGTGTCCCCCTGGAGCCACCGTGTCTCTGTTGGAGCCACCATGTCCCCCTGTCCCCCCCCGTGTCCCCCCATGTCCCCCTGTCCCCCCCGTGTCCCCCCATGTCCCCCCGTGTCCCCCCCGTGTCCCCCTGTCCCCCCCGTGTCCCCCTGTCCCCCCCTGTCCCCCCCTGTCCCCCCGGTGTCCCCCGTGTCCCCGGCGGAGGCGCGGCGGGCGTTCCCGGGGCCGTTAATGATTCCCAGGATGACGTGGGGACTAAAGGGCTTTTCCAAGGGTCACTCCGCGCGCGGGGCCACGCCGAGATGGTGTCCCTGAGCGACTTCCAGCGTAAGCGGCCGTGTCCCGGCCGGAATTCCCGGCCCCGCGGGGTCCGGGAGCTCCGTGGGGACGTCGGGCAGCTCCGGGTCCGGGCGGGGACCCGCCGGATGGGGCGGCGGGGGCAGGGAGGCGTGAGACGGGGAAAAGGGACGGGCTGAGCGTGGGGAGATGTTCCAGGAGCATCCAGGGACCGTCCCCAGCCTTTCCTGGAGGGAAAGGGGAAAGGGAAAGGCTCAGGGAAAGGCTGGACAGGATTTTCCCGTGGGTTTTTCCCTGGTTTATCTCCGGCGTTTCTGGGGCGCCTCCTCCAGGCCGGGCCCGGGTGCAAAGGCTGCTCCCGGGGTTTGGGGGAAATCCGGAGGGAGTTTTTCGGGACGCGCTCAAAGCTCCCGAGGCTCTCCGCTGCAGCCGCACGCCGCCGTTCATGCAGCTTTTGCGAACCTCTGGTTGGTCAATGGCTCTCTTGTTAATCAATTTATCGGTTAGTAAAAGACATTTTACCTGTCTATCCCATTTATTTATTCTCAGATTGTTCACGTATTTCCTTTACTGGTTCTCATGGGACAGATCCCCTCTTATTCCAGGCGCATTCATTTTTCACCCTCAGGGTTTTTCACCCTGGCTCTCATAAACCTCTTCACGCGTGAATTTACAAATTGCCTGTCAGCTGCACTAAGAGCAAGAGGCAGGACAGATTTTCACCCTGTTCCTGCAGGTTTTTGGGAAGGAAGGGGGCAGGGAGGTGCTGGCACCCGGGGCCTGCAGCCCAGCCTCTGCTCTCCCGTTTTCCGCAGGGCTCGGGGTGGGCCTGGTCGGCTTCGGCCTCTTCTTCTTCCTCTTCGGGATCCTCCTGTACTTCGACTCCGTGCTCCTGGCTTTTGGGAACGTGAGTCGGGCGGGGCCGGGGGGTCCCCAGGGCCGGAGCCGGGAGCTGCCCTGACCCTGTCCCCTCCTTCCTCCCAGCTCCTCTTCCTCACCGGACTGGTCTTCATCATCGGCTTCCGGAGGACCTTCACCTTCTTCTTCCAGCGGCCCAAGCTGAAGGGCACCAGCTTCTTTTTCGGGGGGCTCATCGTGGTGCTCCTGCGGTGGCCGATCCTGGGGATGCTGCTGGAGGCCTACGGCTTCATCTCCCTCTTCAAGTGCGGGATGGGATCCTGGGATGGGATCCTGGGACGGGATCCTGGGATGGGATCCTGGGATGGGATCTTGGGACGGGATCCCTGGGATGGGATCCTGGGATGGGATCCCTGGGATGGGATCATTGGGATGGGATCCTGGGATGGAATCCCTGGGATGGGATCACTGGGATGGGATCCTGGGATGGGATCCTGGGACGGGATCCTGGGATGGGATCCCTGGGATGGAATCCCTGGGACGGGATCTGTGGGATGGGATCATTGGGATGGGATCCTGGGGATAGGATCTGGGGGACGGGATCCTGGGATGGGATCCTGGGATGGGATCCTGGGATGGGATCCTGGGATGGGATCTTGGGACGGGATCCTGGGATGGGATCCCTGGGATGGAATCCCTGGGACGGGATCTGTGGGATGGGATCATTGGGATGGGATCCTGGGGATAGGATCTGGGGGACGGGATCCTGGGATGGGATCCTGGGATGGGATCCTGGGATGGAATCCCTGGGATGGGATCCTGGGATGGGATCCTGGGATGGGATCTGTGGGATGGGATTCCTGGGCTGGGATTCCTGGGCTGGGATCCCTGGGATGGAATTCCTGGGATGGGATCCTCAAAGTGGAGCTTGGGCTCAGGGGATTCTCCCTGGAGCTCAGCGGAGCCTTTTGTACCCACACAGGAGTTTCTTCCCGGTGGCTTTCGGGTTTTTGGGCTCTCTGGCAAACATCCCCCTGCTGAGCCAGGTGAGAAGGGGCTGGGGACGCCTTGGATCCTGCTGGGATCCATCCCCCGTGCCCCTCGGGTGGGATCCCAGGCCGGGATCCGTCCCCACGGACGGGATTGCACAGGAAATGTCACCGTGCTGTCCCCAGAGCTGCACGGGCGCATTCTCCTGCATTCTCCTGCATTCTCCTGCATTTTCCCGCTAATCCCGGTCTGTCCCTGTCGCAGCTCCTGCAGAAAATGGGGGACAGCGGCTCCATGGTGTGACCTGAGCAGCTCTGGGCCGAGTGGCTGCGATGGGACTGGGTGACAGAGCCCTGGGTCCCGCTGTCCCCGGGAGCTGGTGGCTGTCCTGTCCCCAGGACCCTCAGTGCTGGCCAGAGCCCGCCCCAGCAGGGACAGTGTCCCCTCGGTGTCCCCTCGGTGTCCCCTCAGTGTCCCCTCAGTGTCCCCTTGGTGTCCCCTCAGTGTCCCCTCAGTGTCCCCTCAGTGTCCCATGGAGCTCCTGAGCCAGGCCCCCGGGCTCCAAGGGCTGTACCAGGCTGGATTCTGGAATTCTTGCACTTATTTAATTTAATTATTTTCTGTGAAAGATTTAATTTAATTTAAAAAAAAAAAAATAATAATAAAAAAAAAAAAAAAAAAAAAAAAAAAAACAAAAAAAAAAAACCAAACCAAAATGTCTGAGAGTGAGCTGAGACTTGGCTTGTCCAAGTGCTGGCACCTCGCGATGTCACCGGGAGGCTGGAGGTGGCACAGGCACATTCCCATGGCCATCCCTGGGGGTGGCACAGGGAGGTCGTCACAGCTGTGGTGACACTGCCAGCCCTGGAGGTGGCACAAGGACCTTGTCACAGCTGTGGTGACATTGCCAGCCCTGGGGATGGCACAGGGACATTCCCATGGCCAGCCCAGGGGTGGCACGGGGCGGTTGTCACAGCCGTGGTGACCCTGGGAGTGGCACGGGGCGGTTGTCACAGCCGTGGTGACCCTGGGGGTGGCACAGGGACATTCTCATGGCCAGCCCTGGGGGTGGCACGGGGCGGTTGTCACAGCCGTGGTGACCCTGGGGGTGGCCCGGGGGTGATTCCGAGGCGTTATTCCGCCCGGGCTGCCGCGGTCCTGTCCCAGGACGGGCCGGGCGAGGCGGCGGCTCCGCGGGCCGAGGCAGATCCCGGCCGGGCCCGGGAGCGCCGGGGGAGCCGGGATTAATTAAACCCGAAAGCAATCACATCAAAGCTGCTCCTCAACGTGCAGGAGTTAATTAACGAGCGTCAGCCCGGGCTGTTCCCTCCGAGCCCCGCGGGAGATGGGGCTCCGTGCCTGCTGTCACCTGTCGGTGTCTGTTGTCACCTGGCTGTTCCTCTTGTCACCTGGCTGTTCCTGTTGTCACCTGTCTGTGCCCATTGTCACCTGGCTGTGCCTGTTGTCACCTGGCTGTTCCTGTTGTCACCTGTCTGTGGCTGTTGTCACCTGTTGGTGCCTGCTGTCACCTCTCTGTGCCTGTTGTCACCCAGCTGTGCCTGTTGTCACCTCTCTGTGCCCATTGTCACCTGGCTGTGCCTGTTGTCACCTCTCTGTGCCCATTGTCACCTGGCTGTGCCTGTTGTCACCTCTCTGTGCCCATTGTCACCTGGCTGTGCCTGTTGTCACCTCTCTGTGCCCATTGTCACCTCTCTGTGCCTGTTGTCACCCAGCTGTGCCTGTTGTCACCTGCCCAGGTGTGCTCCGGGTGAAGCCGAGGCTGGGAGCGGCTCTGGGCTCATTTGGGCACCCAAATCCCAGCTCAGGGAAGGGGATCCCGTTTTTTTTGCCTGCTTTGATGGCACCAGGAAGGGAAAAAGCTCACCCCATCCCACTCCGTGCCACGGGACACCTTCCCTGATCCCAGGTTGCTCCAAACCCCAGCCCGGCACTTCCAGGGGGCAGCCACAGCTTTTCCAGGCTCGGCAGATCCGCAGGGAACGGCCGTGAGCTCCCTCAGGCCCAGAGCTCCTCTCCGGGAGATTTTTGCCGGGAATGTTTTCCCGCCGGCTCCGTAAATCCTCTCCCTGGCAGGGTTGTGGTTCCAAGCACAGGCTCCGGGTTTGCCCTGACGTCAATGCCCGAATTCCCCCGGTGCCCGTGCCACCCCGGCTCCCCTAAGCCCTTCCCAGAAGTTGTTTTTACGCCGGAGCTTTTCGGTCACCCGGAACGAGGATCCTCACCAGCCCCGTGCCTTTCCCCCAGCAGCAAAAATCCTGGATTAGGGAAGTGTGGAAAATGTGTGGGAAGAGCAGAAATTCACCTCATTTCTTTCCTGTGCTGCTCCAAAAGATCCCTCAGGGAATCAAAGCTGTTCAGCCAAAATTCACAAGGGTTTTGTTTGGAGCGGGAAGAGCTGAAAATTTTGGATTTTATTTTAGAGGAAAGCACCCACACAACCTGACAGGAGAGAGGGATGAATTTATCCGTCGGGAAGGAGATCTGTCCTCTGTGGGAAAAGTTTTCCTTCCATTCTCCCCGAAAAACAGTCAGGAAAATGACTGGGGAGCAACTCCCTGCCATTTCCAGAGGAGCTGCTCTTGATGGGATCCGCAGTTGGATAAAACCCCGGGATTTCGGAGCAAACTTCAGCAGGTTCCCCACAGGGACCCAGTGAGGGAATTCTGCCTTTCCCTGGTGCCCTGCAATCTTCTGGGGTTGAAAATTCCACTTAAGGGATGTTTTGGGGCGGCGTGGGGAGAGTCTGGGATCTTCCCTGCGGATCTGAAGCGCTGGGAATGAACCCGGCGTTGTCCCAGAGCTGCCCGATGTCCCTGTCCCCCTCCCTCCCGTGTCCCTGTCCCCCTAACCCCCCACAAAATCACTTCTCCAGGTTTTTTAAGCCTTTTCCATCACAGCTCCCGCTCCGGGCTGGCAGAGGGGACTGGGAAATTCCTTGGGGGATTTTCCTGGCTCTGGGAAAGTGTCCGGTGCTGGGGACACCCAGGAGCCACCCCAGGGCCACCCCAAAGCAGCAGCCCTTGGCTCTCTGGTGGATTTGGGGGAGCCGCTTTTCCCCGTTTTCCCATTTCCCACCCAGGGGGGTTTTGGGGTCACCCCAGTGGCAGGGCAGTGTCCCCCACCCCACCGCAATTCCGAATTATCCCGCTCTGGATTCCCCACGGGAGACGGTTCCAGCTGTCCCTGCTGGGACAGAGCCGTGCCCAGGGCACCCCAAACCCCCGGGATCCCGCGGATTCCGCTGCCCCGCATCAGAGGGGGCTGGAAACGTCGGATCCCCGCACCCCAAATCCCGGCACCCCTTTTTCCTTTGAGGTTCCGGCGGGGAGCGGAGCTCGGCCGAGCCCGCGGGATGCCCGGGCAGGGATTTACGGCCGCGGGCTCCGTGCCAGCCCCTGTCCCGTCCCCGCCGCTCCTGACCCCGCTCCCGCCCCGCAACCTGCGCGGGGCCACGAGGCTCCCGCGAGTGACGCAGGGACACGGGCCCTGCGTGGGAAAAGACGTCAGGGATGGGGCAGAGCCCGCGGGGCTGAGCCCTGGGGCCTGCGGGGTCAGCGGCGCCCTGGCAGCCCAAATCCCGCCGGGAACGAGGCCTCGATCCTCCGGGTTCGGGGGAAAACTGTTGGGATTTTGTGGGGCGTCCCCCGGGCTGGGGCGGCAGCGGCGCCCGGAGCAGATCCCAGGAACGGGAGGGTGACGGTGGGGCTGGGGGCGAGCGCGTCCTCGGGGCGGCTCCAGGAACGTTTTCGTTGCCTTTGGAGTCACTTCCCACCGAGATTCCCGGAGACCCTGGGAGCGGCGGGGCTGGTGCAGCACCCCCCACCCCGGGCTGGGGACACAGCGACCTGAGCGGGGTCGGGGGCGCGGCTGGAGCTCCAGAGGGGTTTGGGCGGCTCCTCCCTTCCCAAACGCCGGGATCTGACCCCGCACGGAGCAGCCGAGATGAGTTCGGCCGCTCTCTGCTGCAAGCTCCGGCCCCGGTTTAGCAGAGCTGGGGCTGGGGGGGGGTCCCAGAGCACCCCCGGAAGGGCAGAGGGGGCTGGGGGGTCTTCACGCCGTGTCTCCATGGCCAGCAGGGCCCTTCCCGTTCCCTCGGGAAAATCCCGTCATTCCTCTGCAGGTGGCGTTTGGGGACATCTCCCCGGCCAGGATGTCACCCAGACCTGTGCCACCTCTCCCAGCGGGCACCAGCAGGGATCTGCGTCCTCCACGCTCCGTGGAGTGATTCGGGAGCAGCCAGCTCCAAGGAATGTGGGATCCCATCTCCCAAATATCCACAGCTCTCCCCGTCCTCTCCCGCTGGGCACAGGGACGGTCCCGGCCACTGCCCAGGGCTACCCATGGCATTCCCAGCCTTCCCAATGTTCTCCCTGGCATTCCCAGCCTGCCTGGTGTTTTCCATGGCATTCCCAGCCTGCCCAGGGCTATCCATGGCATTCCCAGCCTGCCCGGTCCTATCCATGGCATTCCCAGCCTTCCCAATGTTCTCCCTGGCATTCCCAGCCTGCCTGGTGTTTTCCATGGCATTCCCAGCCTGCCCAGGGCTATCCATGCCATTCCCAGCCTGCCTGGTGTTTTCCGTGGCATTCCCAGCCTGCCCAGTCCTATCCATGCCATTCCCATCCTGCCCAGTCCTATCCATGCCCTTCCCAGGGTTCCCAATGCTCTCCCTGGCATTCCCATCCTGTCCAGGGCTATCCATGGCATTCCCAGCCTTCCCAATGCTCTCCCTGGCATTCTCAGTCTGTCCAATCCTATCCATGCCATTCCCATCCTGCCCAGTCCTATCCATGCCCTTCCCAGGGTTCCCAATGCTCTCCCTGCCATTCCCAGTCTGTCCAGTCCTATCCGGGGCATTCCCAGTCTGCCCGGTGCCCTCCGTGCCCTTCCCAGGGTTCCCAACGCTCTCCCTGCCATTCCCAGTCTGCCCGGTGCCCTCCGTGCCATTCCCAGGGTTCCCAACGCTCTCCCTGCCATTCCCAGTCTGCCCGGTGCCCTCCGTGCCATTCCCAGGGTTCCCAACGCTCTCCCTGCCATTCCCAGTCTGCCCGGTGCCCTCCGTGCCATTCCCAGGGTTCCCAACGCTCTCCCTGCCATTCCCAGCCCTCCCCCAGCCAGGGGAGGAGGATCCCACAGGGATGGAGGATCCCTGGCTATAAAATCCTCCTCCGCCCCGGGACGGGACCCAGCCGCCGGCGGGGAGGTGACGGCGGGGGACGCGATGGCGCTGGGACCCCGCGGGAGGCTGCAGCGCTGCCTGCTGCTCCTGGCCGTCACCTGGGCCGCCGCTTTTGTCCCCTCGCCAGCCCAGACTTTGCAGAGGTAGCCGGGGCTCCTTTTACTCCGGGGGTCCCGTGAGGAGGGCGCGGAGGGGCTCTGCTGCTTCACCCCCTTCCTCCTCCCCTTCTGCTCTTCCTCACTCCTCCTCCTCGAGCACCGCACCGAGACAATTCGGGAGCGCCCCGAACCCCGAATAACCGAGCTCGGGGTCCCTGGGCGCCTCCTGCCGCCCCCCACCCACGCGGGGCTCCCCACTCCGGGTGGGCTCGGGCTCGCCCCGCGGAGGGAGCGGCGCGGCGCTGCTGCCATCCAGAGCCGCCCGCCCGGAGTTCCCGAGGCTGGGAATGCCGCCCGAGGCTGCCGGGGGGTTTGGGGGGAGATCCCCCGGTGCCCCCCAGCTCTGTCCTGCCCGCCAGGATCGCCCTGCGGAGGATGCCCTCCATCCGCCAGACGCTGCAGGAGATGGGGGTGAAGGTGCGGGAGGTGTTCCCGGAGCTGCGCCGGGGCAGGCGCGGGGCGGGGGACGCTCCCCGCAACGGCACCGCTCCCACCCCGCTCACCAACTACCTGGACGTGAGTGCGGCCCTGCCCGGCCCTGTCACCCCCGTGTCCCCCTGCCGCCGCCGGCTCGGCCCCAGGGACGATCCCCGTCCCGCCCCCAGACCCAATATTTCGGCGAGATCAGCATTGGGACCCCCGCGCAGACCTTCAAGGTGGTCTTCGACACGGGCTCGGCCAACCTGTGGGTGCCGTCCTACAAGTGCTCCCCGCTGTACAGCGCCTGTGGTGAGTAGGGGGGCACGGCCGGGGCTGGGGGTGACCCCCCAAAACCTCGGCCAGTCCCCGAGCCCCCCCGGGGTGCTCAGACGGGGCTGGGGTCTCTCTTTGGGCAGATTTTTTTTCTCTGGGGGGGTCTCTCTGTTGGTATCCAGAGTCCTGGCATTGAGGTGGGGTGGGTCCATTCCCCGCCAGGGGATTTTGGGGGGACAGGGATGCTCTGTGCCCCTCTGGGATGTCCCTTTCCCCCGTCCCCAGTGTCCCACAGCCGCTACGACTCCTCCAAGTCGCGCACCTACATCGCCAACGGCACCGGCTTCGCCATCCGCTACGGCACCGGCAGCGTCAAAGGCGTCCTGAGCCAGGACATCGTCATGGTGAGCCCAGGAACCCACAGAGACCCCAAATCTGCACTCCTGGAACTCACAGAAACCCCAAATCCATGCTCCTGGAACCCACAGAAACCCCAAATCCATGCTCCTGGAACCCACAGAAACCCCAAATCCATACTCCTGGAACCCACAGAAACCCCAAATCCATGCTCCTGGAACCCACAGAAACCCCAAATCCATGCTCCTGGAACCCACAGAAACCCCAAATCCATACTCCTGGAACCCACAGAAACCCCAAATCCATGCTCCTGGAACCCACAGAGACCCCAAATCCGCACTCCTGGAATGCACAGAAACCCCAAATCTGCACTCCTGGAACCCACAGAAACCCCAAATCCACACTCCTGGAACCCACAGAGACCCCAAATCCACGCTTCTGGAACCCACAGAAACCCCAAATCCGCACTCCTGGAACTCACAGAAACCCCAAATCCATGCTCCTGGAACCCACAGAGACCCCAAATCTGCACTCCTGGAACCCACAGAGACCCCAAATCTGCACTCCTGGAACCCACAGAAACCCCAGATCTGCACTTCTGGAACTCACAGAACACCCAAATCTGCACTCCTGGAACCCACAGAAACCCCAGATCTGCACTTCTGGAACTCACAGAACACCCAAATCTGCACTCCTGGAGCCCACTAAATCCCCAAAAATCCACTCCTGAAATCCACAAAATCCCCCCAAATCCACACTCCTGGAACCCACAGAATCCGCAATTCCCCGCTCCTGGAGCTGCTGGCTCAGCCAGGAGAGGTGTTTGGGGGTTTTTTGGGGCGCCCCGCCATGCCCCCGTGCCGTCCCGCAGGTGTCGGACATCCCGATCGTGCAGGTGTTCGCCGAGGCCACGGCGCTGCCCGCCTTCCCCTTCATCTTCGCGCGGTTCGACGGCGTGCTGGGCATGGGCTTCCCCAGCCAGGCCATCGACGGCATCGCGCCCGTCTTCGACCGCATCCTGGCGCAGCACATCCTGCGGGAGGACGCCTTCTCCGTCTACTACAGCCGGTGGGGCCGCGGGGACACCGCGGGGACCGCGGGGACACCGCGGGGACACCGAGGGGACACTGAGGGGACACTGAGGGGACACCGCGGGGACCGAGGGGACACCGAGGGGACACCGCAGGGACACTGAGGGGACACTGAGGGGACACCGCGGGGACACTGAGGGGACACAGGGGACACTGAGGGGACACCGCGGGGACCGAGGGGACACCGAGGGGACACTGAGGGGACACTGAGGGGACACCGCGGGGACACTGAGGGGACACTGAGGGGACACTGAGGGGACACTGCAGGGACACTGAGGCGGTATTGAGGAGACACTGTGGGGACACCGCAGGGACCTCGGGAACACTGAGGGGACACCGAGGGGACACTGAGGGGACACTGAGGGGACACCGCGGGGACACTGAGGGGACACTGAGGGGACACTGAGGGGACACTGCAGGGACACTGAGGCGGTATTGAGGAGACACTGTGGGGACACCGCAGGGACCTCGGGAACACTGAGGGGACACTGCGGGGACACTGAGGGGACACTGAGGGGACACTGAGGGGTCACTGAGGGGACACTGAGGGGACACTGAGGGGTCACTGAGGGGACACTGAGGGGACACCGAGGGGACACTGAGGGGACACTGCAGGGACCACAGGGACACCGCAGTGACACTGAGGGGGCTGGGGGGTGACAACCGTGGTGGGGATGGGTCTGTGGGGTTGGGGAGAGATGGGGATGGGGGAGATGGGTAGGACGGAATGGAGAGTCCTGGGGGAGATGTGTGGGAATGGAATGGAGGATCCTGGAGGAGTTGGGTGGGAATGGAATGGAGGATCCTGGGGGAGCTGGGTGGGAATGGAATGGAGGATCCTGGAGGAGCTGGGTGGGAATGGAATGGGGGATCCTAGGGGAGCTGGCCCTGGAGCCTCACGGAGCATCCCTCTCTTTGCAGCACTTCCAAGTAAGAAGACCCAAAGCGCGAGAGCCCTCGAGGTCACCCGGTGCCATCCCCCCTGTGTCCCCGGGGTCCCCCGATCCCTCTGCCAGCCCCAGGATGTCCCACCAGGGTCCTGCTGCCCTCAGGGGCCACCGCAGCCACCAGGAGCGTGCGGCACCGCTGTCCCCACTGCTCCAGCTCCCTCCGGGCTGGGATTGTCGGGGAAAGGGGAATCGCTCCTGCTGGGATGGGATTTTGGGAAATGGGAATCGCTCCTGCTGGGATGGGATTTTGGGAAAGGGGAATCGCTCCTGCTGGGGTGGGATTTTGGGAAATGGGGAATCGCTCCTGCTGGGGTGGGATTTTGGGAAAGGGGAATCGCTCCTGCTGGGGGGGGGATTTTGGGGAACGAGGAATCGCTCCTGCTGGGGTGGGATTTTGGGGAATGAGGAATTGCTCCTGCTGGGATGGGATTTTGGGAAATGGGAATTGCTCCTGCTGGGATGGGATTGTGGGAAAGGGGAATCGCTCCTGCTGGGATGGGATTTTGGGAAAGGGGAATCGCTCCTGCTGGGGTGGGATTTTGGGGAACGAGGAATCACTCCTGCTGGGGTGGGATTTTGGGGAATGGGGAATTGCTCCTGCTGGGATGGGATTTTGGGGAATGGGAATCACTCCCGCTGTGTTTGGCATGCCAGGAACACTGCCCTGAAACCCGGCGGGGAAATCATCCTGGGAGGCAGCGACCCGGCCTATTACAGCGGCGACTTCCACTACCTGAACGTCAGCAGGAGCGGCTTCTGGCAGATCAGCATGAAGGGGTGAGGGCGGCCAGGGCCCCGCGGGGAGCGCGGAGTCACAACCGACGGATTATTTCCATGGGAAAAACCTCCGGGATCATGGAATCCAAGATTAGCCCAGCATCCCGGTGAGGGTGGGGGTTCAGGGATTTCAGGGATTTCAGGGATTTCAGGGGTTTCAGGGATTTGGGGGATTTCAGGGATTTCAGGGTTTTTGGGGATTTCAGGGATTTCAGGGTTTTCAGGGATTTAACGGGTTTCAGGGGTTTCAGGGAGGTTTTCCCCCTCTGGAGAGGAGCACAGTGGGCTCCTGCAGCTCCCCCGGGCTCAGCCAGGAGCAGCTGGGAATGCCGAGGGGGTGGCACCGTGGGCTGCTGCTCCACTCGGGAGCTGCAGTTGGAGGAGTTTAACCCCCGTCAGCCCTGCGGGAGGAGCTGAAACAATCCCTCTTTGTTTAACCAAAAAAAAACCCTCCAAAAAAACCCCCCAAAATGATTATTTTGCACACGTGCATCCTGCACACGGTGGAGCTCAGATCCCACATTGGGAAAGGCGGGAGCAGCACGTGCCTGGCTGGGGATGGATGTGACATTGCCGGTGGCACCATGGCACAGTCGGGATGGATGTGACATTCCCGGTGTCACCATGGCACACTCGGGATGGATGTGACACTCCCAGTGGCACCATGGCACACTCGGGATGGATGTGACATTGCTGGTGTCAGCATGGCACACTCGGGATGGATGTGACATTGCCGGTGTCACCATGGCACACTCGGGATGGATGTGACATTGCCGGTGTCACCATGGCACACCGGGGATGGATGTGACACTCCCAGTGGCACCATGGCACACTCGGGATGGATGTGACATTCCCGGTGTCACCATGGCACACCGGGGATGGACGTGTCCCTCCCGGTGGGACACTCAGGATGGACGTGTCCCTCCCGGTGGGACACTCAGGATGGACGTGTCCCTCCCGGTGGGACACTCAGGATGGACGTGTCCCTCCCGGTGGCACACTCAGGATGGACGTGTCCCTCCCGGTGGCACCATGGCACACTCAGGGTGGACGTGTCCCTCCCAGTGGGACACTCAGGATGGACGTGTCCCTCCCGGTGGCACACTCAGGATGGACGTGTCCCTCCCGGTGGGACACTCAGGGCCGCCCCTCCGTCCGCAGGGTGTCCGTGGGTGCCGAGATCCTGTTCTGCAGGGAGGGCTGCTCGGTGGCCGTGGACACCGGGGCCTCCTACATCACCGGCCCCGCCGGCCCCGTGTCCGTGCTCATGAAAGCCATCGGGGCCACCGAGGTGGCCGAGGGGGAGGTGAGTGACGGCCGGCCCCGCTCCGCGTCCCCTCGGGCCGCCCGGGCCCCGTGCCAGCCCCGTGCCAGCCTGTCCCTCGCCCCGCAGTACGTGGTGGACTGCGAGCGTGTGCCTCAGCTGCCCAACATCTCCTTCCACCTCGGGGGGAAGATCTACGGCCTCAGCGGCCCGGCCTACGTCCTGCGGGTGAGTGTCCCGGGAGCCCTAAATCTGCCCAGACCGGCCCCAAAATGACGCTCCCTGCTTTCCCTGAACCCTTTCCTTGTGTGGAGGTGTCCACGTGGGCCAGGGAGAGCTGCCCCCGCTTCCCTGAGTGGTGTGGGGGGGATTTGGGGCCAGCAGGGACAGGCAGGGATGGAAATTCTGCCCGAACTGGGGCACCAGGAAAGGCTTTGCACCGCGAGGAACAGCGGGAAGCGGCACCAGGGAGCTCACGGAGGGTTCGGACAACACCCCCAGGCACGGGGGTGGGATTTCGGGGGTTGCGTGCGCGGGGAAAGGAGCAGGTCCCGATGATCCCCGCTCAGGAAATTCCCGCTGAGCAGAGGGTGCGGAGCTGGGGCAGGGCTGTGGGACCCTCCTCCCGCCCCCTCCATCGCCCCCACCCCGCAGCAATCCCAGTACGGCGAGGACGTGTGCGTGGCGGCTTTCTCCGGGCTGGACATCCCCCCTCCGGCCGGTCCGCTCTGGATCCTGGGCGCCACCTTCATCGGTCACTACTACACCAAATTCGACCGGCGCCACAACCGCATCGGCTTCGCCACGGCCCGCTGAGGGCCCGGGGGGCTGCAGGAGCCCCCGGGGAGCAGCGAGGGGTCGGCAGCAGCTCCCACCCCAAAACCCCGCGGGGCTCCCGGAGCTTCCGCGGCTGCCCAGAGCTGAGCCCGGGGCTGCGCCGGGAGCCCGAGCCGCATCCTGCGGCCCCTCCGGGCGCTTTCGGGACGATGCGCGGCGGCAGCGGCGGCGCACGGG
This sequence comes from Hirundo rustica, assembly GCF_015227805.2. Lineage (NCBI taxonomy): Eukaryota > Metazoa > Chordata > Aves > Passeriformes > Hirundinidae > Hirundo > Hirundo rustica. The sequence continues at coordinate 6,545,424 of NC_053473.1, forward strand.
GACTGGCTGCCGGCGCGGCTGAGGGACGGTCTGGGGCCGTTTGTGCCGCTCCTGAATCGCGGGGGAATAACCCGCGTCTAAAGGCAGTGCCAGCCGCTGTCAGCGCCGCCCCTCCTCGGGGCTTTGGTATTAAACGATTGGAAGCAGCGGGAGGCTGAGGGGAGGGTTGGTGCTGCGGGGTGGGGTCAGGCACCTTTGATTTGGGGAACGGGGACACAGACGTCCCCGTGCCAGGAGCCAGGGACAGGGCAGTGCTCCCAGCTGGGGGGACATTCCCAGTTCTGTTCCCAGCTCAGGGGACATTCCCAGTTCTGCTCCCAGCTCAGGGGACATTCCCAGTTCTATTCCCAGCTCAGGGAACATTCCCAGTTCTGCTCCCAGCTCAGGGGACATTCCCAGTTCTATTCCCAGCTCAGGGAACATTCCCAGTTCTGCTCCCAGCTCAGGGAACATTCCCAGTTCTGCTCCCAGCTGGGGGGACATTCCCAGTTCTGCTCCCAGCTCAGGGAACATTCCCAGTTCTGCTCCCAGCTCAGGGGACATTCCCAGTTCTGCTCCCAGCTCAGGGGACATTCCCAGTTCTGCTCCCAGCTCAGGGAACATTCCCAGTTCTGCTCCCAGCTCAGGGAACATTCCCAGTTCTGCTCCCAGCTCAGGGGACATTCCCAGTTCCGCTCCCAGCTCAGGGGACATTCCCAGTTCTGTTCCCAGCTCAGGGAACATTCCCAGTTCTATTCCCAGCTCAGGGAACATTCCCAGTTCTATTCCCAGCTCAGGGAACATTCCCAGTTCTATTCCCAGCTCAGGGAACATTCCCAGTTCTGTTCCCAGCTCAGGGGACATTCCCAGTTCTGTTCCCAGCTCAGGGAACATTCCCAGTTCTGCTCCCAGCTGGGGGTGAAAATTCCAGCGCTGAGGGATTCCCAGAGCTGCCAAATTCCCTCTCAGCTGCAGGGATATTTGGGAAGGGGATGTTCCTATTAGCACGGATCCAGCGGCTGCTGTGCAACCCTTCCAGAACCTTCCCTAAGCTCCAGCCCTCCCAGCCCGGCCCTCTTCCCAGCCCGGATCCCGATCCCTGCCCGGATCCCGATCCCGGCCCCGCTCCCAGCCTGGATCCCGATCCCAGCCCCACTCCCAGCCTGGATCCTGATCCCGGCCCCGTTCCCGATCCTGGCCCCATTCCCAGCCCGGATCCCGATCCCTGCCCGGATCCCGATCCCGGATCCCGATCCCGGCCCCGCTCCCAGCCCGGATCCCGATCCCGGATCCCGATCCCGGCCCCGTTCCCAGCCCGGATCCCGATCCCAGCCCGGATCCCGATCCCGGCCCCGCTCCCAGCCCGGATCCCGATCCCGGATCCCGATCCCGGATCCCGATCCCGGATCCCGATCCCGGCCCCGATCCCGGCCCTGCCCCAGGGCAGCCCCAGCGCGGACAGGATGCGGCTGGGGCGGATGTTCGTCCCTCCTGGGGCTCCCTGCGGCCCTGGGGCGTTTGAACCTCCTCGTGCGGGATGCGCGGCCCGCGGCTCCGGGGATGGGGCCATTCGGGCTCCTGGGGTCGCTGGGATGCGTTTGTTGTTGTTTTTCTGTCACCCCCGGCGCCGCCGGGGTGGTGGCGGTGGCTCTTCAGGGCCGGCGGGCGGAGGGAAGGGGAGGGAGGAATATCTGCCCTCATCCAGCGTTTCCTGAGCACGGGGAACCCCGGGATTCGGGGAGCAGCGCCAGGGAGGGATGGGAGCACCTGGAAAGAGGGAATCTGCCGGGGCCAGGGCTCAGCCACATCCACAACCCTCTGGGCGCGCAGAGATGCCCGGCGAGAGTCTCCCCTTCCTTCCGGAGGGAAATCCCACCTGGAAATCTCCAAACCTCCTGCGCCCTGCTATCCACGGCCGAGCCTCGGGTCTGGAGAAGACTCGAGTGGACGTAAAAGGCGACTTCAGCCCCCACCGCGGCTCCTGCAGCTGGAAAAGGCTCGGCCCGGCCGGAACCGGGGCGTTTTTGGCGGAGCCGGTTCTGTCCCGATGCCGCGCACTCATTTCAAGCAGCGGGAGCCGCCGGAGCCCGCGGTGCCGCCGCCGGGCCCCTGAGGCCGGGTCATTAACACCTCTAATCACTCGCTCCAGGGGCTGGAACCGGGGCTGGGACCGGGCCGTGCCCGCGGGGCTCCGCTGGCCCGGCTTCGATCCTTCCGGCCCCGCAATTAGGCCGCGCTCAGCCCGGCAGAGCCCAGCAGAGCGCGGCATTAATTATGCCTTTCCTATTAACACTGGCGGGGCTGGCGCTATTTTTAGAAACACGGGAAGCTGCCTGGCGGGGTTTTGTCCCCTCCTGCCCTTCCTCAGATGATTTTTGCCCGCCGGGCCGGTTTCGGGCACGGCCAGCTGGGAGCTTTGGAGGGGGTTGTTCGCCGCCGCCGGCCGCGGGACGCTGCTGTTTCCTCTGCTGATGGAGCCGTGTCCGGGGGCTGCGGGGGCTCGGCCAGAGGGAAAATCCCGCTCGGTGCTGGCCCCCCAAAAACCTCCCGGCAGCCCAGCCGCCAGTCCCGAAGGAAGTCAGCGCCCGGAGGGTGCAGTGGGAGAGGTGATCCCGAGGGATCCAGCCCGCCTGGAGCTCATCCCGTGCGTGCCATCGGCATCCTTTTTACCTTTCGAACCCCAAAGGGAGGGAACGGGGGCTGGGGGGAGCCCCTCGGGACGGCGGAGGGGATCAGGGGAGGGATGGATGGATGAAGGGATGGATGGATGGATGATGGATAATGGATGGATGGATGATGGATGGATGGATGATGGATGGATGATGGATGGATGGGCATTGGGGTGCAGGGCACCAGCTGCAGGTGTGCCAGGGGCCGTCCCAGTCCCGGATCCTCTGGAATGCCTTTGGGGTTCCAGGAATGGATGTGGAAGGGATTCGGGCAGGAGCATCAGCAGCAGGTGTGGAGGGGGGAGCTCGGCCCGGGGGTGGCTGAGGGGCTCCGGGAATGGGTGGGGGAGGCACCGACAGCAGGAGCGGCAGAGCGGGGTCCCGGTGCCGGTGCCGGTGGGATGCGGGTCCCTGCCCCCTGTCCCCGGTGCCGGTGGCGGTGCGGGTCCCTGTCCCCGGTGCCGGTGCCGGTAGGATGCGGGTCCCTGTCCCCGGTGCCGGTAGGATGCGGGTCCCTGCCCTCTGTCCCCAGTGGCGGTGGCGGTGCCGGTGCGGGTCCCTGTCCCCGGTGCCGGTGGCGGTGCCAGTGCGGGTCCCTGTCCCCGGTGCCGGTGGCGGTGCGGGTCCCTGTCCCCGGTGCCGGTGCCGGTGGCGGTGCGGGTCCCTGTCCCCGGTGCCGGTGCCGGTGCCGGTCCCTGTCCCCGGTGCCGGTGGCGGTGCGGGTCCCTGTCCCCGGTGCCGGTGCGGTGCGGGCGCTGCCGGGGAGGCGGGCCGGAGGCGGGCCGGTGACTCATGGCTTCCCAGCGGCGGCGGCTCCTCCCCGCGGCCGCCGGCCCCGCGCAGCCCCCGGCACATGGGCCGCGGCTCCGGCAGCGCCGAGCCGGCCATGGCCGCTCCGCCCGCCCGCTGCCCCGACTGCCCGGGGCCGGAGCGGGGGGGCGGCGGCGCGACCCCCCCCGTGCCGCACCTCGGCATCGCGGTGGACGAGCGGGACGTGCTGCCCGGGGCGCTGCGGATCGTGCGGCGCCTGAGACCCGCCTGGGAGCCGGCCGCGGTGAAGACCAAGGTACGGGGGGACCCCGAGCCGGCGCCCCCAGGAGCGGCAGCGCCCGAACCCCGCGGGGATCGCCCGGTGGGGCTGCGGAGCCCGGCTGGGGAGGGGTTATGGGATTGTGGGGTTATGGGGCTGTGGGGTTATAGGGTCTGTCCGAGGGGGGTGCGGTGCTCACACGGCACGGTGTGGGGTCAGCTCAAGGGGGGCTGCGAGGCTCAGCCTGGGAGCTGTGGGGTCTGTGCCGGGGGAGTTGTGGGGCTCAGCCTGGGAGCTGTGGGGTCTGTCTGAGCGGGGTTGTGGGGCTCAGCCTGGGAGCTGTGGGGTCTGTCCTAGGGTTCAGTCCGGGGGTCCACCGGGTCTGCTGGAGGGGGAGTGTAGGGCTCACCCAGGGGTGCTGTGGGGCTCACCCAGGGGTGCTGTGGGGCTCACCCAGGGGGGCTGTGGGGCTCACCCAGGGGGGCTGTGGGGTTCACTCTGGGTGGGCTGTGGGGTTCAGCATGGGGTGCTCCAGGACGTGAGGATGTGACACCCTGTACCCCCAGCCCCGCGTGTCCCCGCCGCGCTCAGAGCGTGACCGGGGTGCAGAGGCTGACACCCCCTCGCACACCCCCGCCAGGGTCAGGGGCGCTCAGCGAGCCGTGGCTTTCGGGCACACGGGTGTCCCCGCGGGAGCGGCCGCTCCCGGGAGCCGCTCTTGTTTGGGATGTTTGTCGGCTCCCGCATTCCCCGGGCGGCGTGGGCTGAGCCGCGGTTCGGGTGGGAGCCGGGCACCGGAGCCGGCGCGGGCAGGGCTCGGCCGTGCCGGGGCTGTGCGGGCAGAGCTGGGGATCCCTCCGCCCTCCGGCCGGCTCTGGGGCGACACGGGTGACACGGGTGACACGGGTGACACGGGTGACACAGGTGACACGGGCTGGCGGCGCCGGGCACCGGAGCGTGCGGGGGCCGGCGCTGCGTGCCCCTAAGCGTCTGCACGTGAGCCGGTGTCCCCTCCGGAGGCACGCGCTTCCCGTCGTTAAAAATGTATTAATAGCCGGGTGTAATTAAATACAAGAAGCTGCAGGAAAAGCCGTCTGAAAGGGCAGACGGCAGCGGGCAGGAAGCTGGGAGTTGGAGTTCGCAGGGGCAGGAAATGTCCCGCTCTGCTGGCAGAGCTCGGCGGTTCTGGAGGGACCCCCGGCCCCGCAAGCATCGGCGCTCGGCAGCGGCGCGGGTGTGCCTGCGTGTGTTTCTAATTCAAAAAGAGAGGGGAAAAAAAGAAAAAAGGGGAAAACCCACGTAGGAGTTATGGGGGAACCCTCCCTGGGCCGCTTTCCCTCCTCCCGTGGGATGGGATGGGATGGGATGGGATGGGATGGGATGGGATGGGATGGGATGGGATGGCGTGGGCCAGGGGCCTCGGCTGGTTCCCATTCCCGATCCCATTCCCTTTCCCGGTGCCCTGGAGCGCTGCCCAGTCCCCAGCACCTCGCGGGGGCTGCACCAGGCTGTGCCGGAGGCACGGGAAAAACCTCCCGGAGCTCAGGAACACGGCAGGGAGGAGCTGGGTGCTGAGGCTGCGCCCGCTTCCCGGGGCTCCTGCTCCTCATCCCCTGGGAATGTCCGTGTGGCTGGGCTGGCTGCCCACGCTCCCGGGGAATCACAAACTCCTCCATCCATCATCCATCCATCATCCATCCATCCATCATCCATCCATCTCTCCACCCGTCCGTCCACCCCTCAGCCAGAGATTAGAGCGCAGCGACGCGGAGCTGAAGCCCTGCGAGGGCTCCGGCAGGGTTCAGTGTTTTGAGCCCAGATTTGGCAGCAAGTTGCCCAGCCCCGGGCTGGGGGTGCTGAGCCAGCCAGCTGCGTTCTGTTTTGGGAATGCTCAGGGATTCTCCCGGCAGGTGCAGCACCAGGAGTTGGATTTTGCACTCTGGCACAGGTCTCGCTTTGCGTTTAACCCCGGCAAAGTTCGCGGTGTCTCGCTCCGTGCCTCTGTCCCTGCTGTCACCCGGCCGCAGGAGGGAAGGGTTTGGGGTGGCAGCGGGGTGGCTGCGGCCCGGATCCGCCGGGAACAGCGCCCGGCAGCGCCGAGCAGCCGCAGCCCCAAAGCCAGCGAGTCCCTGCGGGTCACCTGTGGGTCACCGAGGAGCCACGTGTCCGTCCCCAGGGCCGGTGGCCTGGAATTTGGGGGGGATGAGGCTCAGTAACCCCGTTAGAGCTGCTGGGAAGGGCTGGAGGGGCTGCGGCCGGGTGTGGCCGACGGTGACACCCGCACGGGCCGGAGGTGACACCTCCGCTGTGGATTTCCAGCCCGGCAGGACAAGAGGAGGGAAGAGCTGAGCCCTGTGGTGAAGCCCAAATTAACAGCTCGGGGAAAAGCAGCTGGAGAGGGTTCAGCAGCAGCTGCCTCACCCCGCTCGCCCCAAATCCAGCTGTGGGGTGGGGGAGGTCAGCCCCAAATCCAGCTGTGGGGTGGGGGGTGTCAGCCCCAAATCCAGCTGTGGGGTGGGGGGGTCAGCCCCAAATCCAGCTGTGGGGTGGGGGGTGCCAGCCCCAAATCCAGCTGTGGGATGGGGGTGTCAGCCCCGTGCCACTTGGAGGATCCCATTCCAGTGCCTGGAGTCTCCCTCGGGAGGCTGCTCCGGGAGCCCTATATATAGGAACGCTATAGGGGAGCGTGGGTTGCTGAGTGGGATGTCTAAAATTATCCGTCCCATCCCCGAGCTCCGCGGCTGCTGAGCAGGAACCCTCTCCCCACTCCTGCTCTGGCTCCCCGATCCCACAGGGATGAAGGAATCGTTCCCATGGGGAGCTGCAGCACCCCGGAGTGCCCAGAGTGGAGCTGAACATCCCACAGTGTGGGGGGAAATGGGGCAGGGACTTCCCGTGGGGTGACACATCCCAAACCCCCTGGGCGCCCTGGAAGTGCCCCAAATCCCGGCGGGATGAAGGGATCATTCCCATGGGGAGCTGCAGCACCCCGGAGCTGGCACAGGGGACAGTGGGGGTGATTTCCCATGGGGTGACACATCCCAAACCCCCTGGGCGCCCTGGAGGCACCCCAAATCGCGGCGGGCCGGGGCCGGGGCCGGGGCCGGGCCGGGGCGGGCGGCAGCAGCCGCGGCATGTGCGCGGGCGGGCGGCCAAGGCGCAGCGCCGGGAGAACAAACCGCGCTTTCCATCTGCGAGGAGCCGTCAGAGCGCTGACACGAGCTGTCCCCAGCAGCGACGTCCCCGCCTATCAGCGCGCCGGCCCGCGGGGAGGGTCGGAGGAGGGGATGGGGGCTGGTGTTTGCTCCGGCCTTGTTTTCCGCCTGGTTGGGTGGTTTGTTTATTTATTATTAATTTTTTTTTAAATTTCGTGCCAATTTACCCTGGGTTTTTTGTTGTTTTTTTTTGTTTTGTTTTTCCCGGGAGCGACGCCCGGGGCTGCTCCCGTGCCAAACGTGCTGGTGGCACATCTGGCCCGAGCTGTTCCTGAGACATCCCTGAGCTGCCCCGGGTGAAAAATCGCAGGATTTCCACCCAAACCACCACCTCTGCCTGCAGAGCCCTGGGCCTCGAGCCCTCGCAAACTCGTGCCCCGCTCCTTTTCCCCATTCCCAGGAGGTTTTTTCCCCCGGTGGGAAGGGGCAGGGGGCTCCCCCGAGCCCCGCTGGCACAGCAGCTGTCACCCCCGCCGCCTTTGTCCCCACGCAGCTCTTCACTGATGGCATCACCAACAAGCTGGTGGCCTGCTACACGGACGAGGGGATGGCGGACGCGCTGCTGGTCCGCGTCTACGGCCGGAGGACCGAGCTGCTGGTGGACAGGGAGACGGAGCTGAGGAATTTCCAGGTGCTGCGAGCCCACGGCTGCGCCCCCGACCTCTACTGCGCCTTCCAGAACGGGCTCTGCTACCAATTCCTGCCGGGAATCGCGCTGGGGCCCGACCACGTGCGGGATCCCCACATCTTCAGGTGTGCGGGGCTCCCCGCGCCGTCCCCCGGGGGGATCTGGGCGTTTTCCAGGGGAAATCCAGGATTTTCTGGGGGTTTGCTCCGTGTTTCCAGCTCTCCCCTGGCTGCCGTGGGTTGGGGGATAAATTGGGCCAAACTGCAGCCGGGGTTGTTAAAATACCAAATTTCCAAAGCGTCAGGCTTTGGTGAAGAGAGGTTTTTTTTTTCCTGGGGACCTGGAGTGAAGGTTTTTCTGGGAAGCAGGAATTTCTTGGGAAGCGGAGCTTCGGGCTGGATTTGCCCTGGAAGTGTGAGCTCTGAGATGCTTCAGGGGCTGATCCCAGGTGTGGAATGGGGGGTCAGCTCTGCCGACCCTGTGCCTTGGGCAGGAGTTTCAGGGAATGCCCCTCGAGACATCCCGAAGCTCTTTCGGGGATTTTATGGGGTGGATTTTGAGGGTTTGGGATGGGCTCTCACCCCTCTGCCCCGCTCCGTGCCAGGCTGGTGGCCCGGGAGATGGCCCGAGTCCACGCCATCCACGCCAACGGGAGCCTCCCCAGGCCCGTGCTGTGGCAGAAGCTGCACAAATACCTGAGCCTGGTGAAGACGGAGCTCAGCCCAAAGGTATCCAAGCCCAGGTAAAGGCAGAGGGATCCCACGGGGCCAGGCTCTGCCCTCCCAGCCGGGGCCGGGCAGGGCGGGGGCAGAGCCCCGGCTCCCAGGTGAAGCCTCTGCGGGGATCTGGGGGTGGCTTCGGGGCCGGATCCGCTGCCGGATCCCCCCAGGAGCAGCTCCAGCCCCTTCCTGCCGCCAGTTTGGGGGGAGATCTCAGCTTTTTTGGAGCTCTGGGACGTGCCTGTGCAGCATCCAGGCAGGATCCAGCCGGAGCCACAGCCTCCCGCTGCTGTAACAATCCCCCTCCTCCCGGGAATTTAAGCCCGGAATAAGCCCGAGCTCAAGCCCCGCTGAGCTGTGGGTGAATCCTAGAATTCCAAGCTCTGGGCTCGCACTTGCAGCCAGCCCGTGCCGGGTTTGGGGGCGGCCGGCTGTGCAGCAGGGCGGTGTCGGGGCGCTCCGGGGCCGGCTTGGGGCAGCCCCAGGAGGCGCAGGAGGTGAAGGAGCCGCGGGCGGGCAATCATTAACCCGCGCTTTGCCCGGCGCTCCGCGGGCCGCGGGCAGACTTTACCCACCCTGCGCCCTCCGCGCGGCCGGTTCGGGAATCATTAACCAGCTCGCTCCCCTCCTGGAAGTCCAGAACATCCCCGGGGCCGGGCCCGAGCCGGCGCTGGAGGCGGCCCGCGTGGATTTGGGGGTGGGAGCGGGGAGCTCTGGGGACGCGCCGAGGCTGAGGGGTGGGGTCTGCCTGGGCGCCACACCTGGCCCCCTCCCCAAAAACAGCCTCCGTACCCCTGTGGTGTTAATGGGGTCCTGGGTAAGGCGCGGGAGGGGAGAGCAGCTCCACTCCTGAGCCCCCGGGGGAAAGCTGGAAGCTGGGGAGGAGAAATTCTGCCCCTGAGCCCCCGGGGAAGGGAATTTCTGCCCCTGAGCCCCCGAGGAAGGGAATTTCTGCCCCTGAGCCTCTGGGGAAGGGAATTTCTGCCCCTGAGCCTCCGGGGAAGGGAATTTCTGCCCCTGAGCCTCCGGGGAAGGGAATTTCTGCCCCTGAGCCTCCGGGGAAGGGAATTTCTGCCCCTGAGCCTCCGGGGAAGGGAATTTCTGCCCCTGAGCCCCCAGGGAAGGGAATTTCTGCCCCTGAGCCCCCGGGGAAGGGAAATCCTGCCCCTGAGCCCCCGAGGAAGGGAATTTCTGCCCCTGAGCCCCAGGGAGGCTCCCCGAGAGCAGCAGCGATGCCCCCCTGTCCCTTTTGTCCCCGTGGCCAGGCCCCCGCAGGACGTGCCCAGCCCGGAGGCGCTGGAGCGGGAGCTGGCCTGGATGGAGGAGACGCTGTCACCGCTGGGGTCCCCCGTGGTGCTGTGCCACAACGACCTCCTGTGCAAGAACATCATCTACGACAGGACGCGAGGTCTGCGCGCCCGGGGCCGGCCCCTCCGTGTCCCCTCCGTGTCCCCTCCGTGTCCCCTCCGTGTCCCCCCGTGTCCCTCCGTGTCCCCCCCATGTCCCCCGCTCACAGCCGCCGCTTTGCCCCGGCAGAGCGCGTTCGCTTCATCGACTACGAGTACACGGGGTACAACTACCAGGCCTTCGACATCGGGAACCACTTCAATGAGTTCGCAGGTTGGGACGGGCTGGGGTCCCGGCCCCGGCCTGGGGTGTCCCTGTAACTGGGGTGTCCCCAACCCTGGGGTGTACCCAACCCTGGGGTGGAGGAGGGAATTAAACCCCCAGCTCTGAACTGGGAATTGGGGTGTCCCTGTAACGGGGCACGGAGGAGGGAGCCGCACCCCAAACCCTGCAGCAGGAAATGGGGCTGCCCGTGGTCAGAGCCGGGTCTCTGCTGCCCCTGGGCTGCCCTTCCTGGCCCCTCAGCTCGGTTTGTGCCGGGGTGGGGTCGAGCTCTCCTCGCCTTGCCATGGAGAATCCGACCCCTCCCTGTCCCCCCGTGTCCCCCAGGTGTGAAGGAGGTGGATTATGGCCTCTACCCCAGCAAGGAGACGCAGCTGCAGTGGCTGCACTCCTACCTGCAGGCCTACAAGGAGCTCACCCAGGGGCACCCAGGTGACGCCCAGGTGTCCGAGGAGGAGCTGGAAACTCTCTACGTGCAAGTGAACAAGTTCTCCTTGGTGAGTGGTGGGGCTGGGGGGAGCCGGCCTCGCTCCGGGGCTGGAAACACAACCCAGGGCTCGAGTTCTGCCCTGCTCTTGGGCTTCCAGCTGACCTGGCCAGGATGGGGCTGCAGGTGCCAGCCCTGGGGACATCTGGGACAGGCCGTGCCACGGGGCCTGGCAGTGCCTCAGGGGGTGTGCTGGGGACAGCGCGTGTCCCGCGGCCTTGGGCAGCCCTTCAGAGGGGTCAGGCACTGCCCGGCGTGAGGAAATCCTCTTTGGTAACTCTGGGGCGGCCCCAGCCAATGTTCTGGAAGTTTCGTGTGAAATATCCTCTGTTTTCCTGGCCGGAGCTGCCGGGAGGGCGGCACAGGGGCGGGAGTCCGTGTGCAGCATCTCCCTGCTGCCGCCCCTCGCTCCAGCCACAGAAATCCCGCTGCGGGATCCACGCAGCCCCGCTCCGTGTGCTGCCCCTGCCCCTGCCCCTGTCCCAGCGCCGGGAATTCCGGCCCCAGCCAGCAGAGACACGCCTGTTTCTGTGCCCTGAGCCTTCTTCTGCCCCTCGCAGGCATCCCATTTCCTCTGGGCGTGCTGGGGCCTCATCCAGAATAAATACTCGACCATAGACTTTAATTTCTTAAGGTGAGTCCACCGTGCTTGCTCCCAGTGGGAAACGAGAGGAGCTGGAGGATCCTGGAGAGGATCCTGGGGAGGATCCCGGGAAGATCCCAGGGAGGATCCTGGTGGTCCCTGGAGAGGATCCTGGGGAGGATCCCGGGAAGATCCCAGGGGGGATCCTGGTGGTCCCTGGGGAGGATCCCAGGAAGATCCCAGGGGGGATCCTGGTGGTCCCTTCAGAGGATCCCGGGAAGATCCCAGGGGGGATCCTGGTGGTCCCTGGAAAGGATCCCGGGAAGATCCCAGGGAGGATCCCGGCTGTCCCTGGGGACACGAGAGGCTCCGAGCTGTCCCTTCTCTCTCGGCAGATACGCAAAGTTAAGGTTTAAACAGTACTTCAAGATGAAGCCGGTGGTCACAGCGCTGCAGGTCCCCAAGTAGGAGCCACCCCGAGCTCTTCTGTCCCGGCCGTGTCCCCGCTGCCCCCTGGCCCCCGCGGTGACGAGGGGGGACACAAGGAGCTCTGCCCCGGCCACCACCGCTTCCAGGAGAGCCTGGACGCCCCCAAACCGGACCACGAGATGCTGGAGAGGACCACGGCCCACGCGAGGAAGCCTCACCACGGCCTTAAGGCCGAGCCCCGCTCAGCCCTGGTGCCCGGCGGGTCCGCGCCCCGCTGGCACCGCCACCGCTGCTGCTGCTGCTGCCACTGCCAGGGCTGGCACCGCCCCGCTGTCCCCGAGCAGGGACGCGCCGTCCCCCAGAGCCGCCCGGTCGCTGGCCGTGCCCTCTGTCCCCTCCCGCCCCGCTGGGTGCCAGCGGGTGCCAGCCCCGAAGCGGCGCTGAGCCCAGGCACGGGACCCTTCCCCGAGGGGTGGGAGCTGCGGGGAGCGCGCAGAGCCAGCCCTGAGGCGCAGGGTGCAGCACCAGCGGGGCGCTGCGTGTCACATGTGGCCCTGGGTGTCACACATGACCCTGGGTGTCACACGTGGCCCTGGGTGTCACACACGTGGCGCTGGGTGTCACACGTGGTGCTGGGTGTCACACACGTGGCCCTGGGTGTCACACATGACCCTGGGTGTCACACACATGGCGCTGTGCCCGGCCCAGGGCTGTCCCTGCCTGTCCCCAGTGCTGCTCTACCTGTCCCTGGGTGTCCCTGCCTGTCCCTGCGTGTCCCCACTGCTGCTCTACCTGTCCTCACTGCTGTCCTTGCCTGTCCCTGCGTGTCCCCACTGCTGTCCCTGCGTGTCCTCGCTCCTGTCCCTGTGTCCTCACTGCTGTCCCTGACTGTCCCTGCCTGTCCCCGCTGTCCCCTTCTCTTGGTGGCTCCCCCCCCGGCACCCTGCAGCTTCCCAGCTCTGCCCTCGCCCTCTCCCCCAGGGTCAGGGGGGGTCCGGGGGGGTCTCTCCTGCCCGTCCCCACCGCTGTCCTCCTCCCTTGGCCTTGTCCCCACCCCCGGGAGGTGACATGGAGCTGCCCCGCTCCAGGACCGGGCACAGCTTCAGCCCTGAGCCCTGAGCCCGTCCCTGGCTGTGGGGACAAGGTGACCGTCCCGTGTCTGGGCACAGGGACCTCCCCTGGCCAGGACCAGGGCTGCCGGCGCGTCCGTGTTTTGTTTTGCTGTGAAATAAAAGCTGCTGGTTGCTGGAATTTGGGGGTGGGGGGTCTGGGGGCTGTGCTGGAGCAGGGGCAGCACCCCCGGGGTCTGGGGGTGCTCCTGTCCCTTCTGTACCTGCAGATGTCCCCGTCCGACCTTCGCCCCCAGATCTGGGGAAGCCCAGGCCCCGCCCTCTGCTCCAAAAGAAGTCACTTTTATTGTGCCAAGGGACGGGGGAGGAACGATTGTAAACAGGGATGTGAAATATACAGGTTAAGTTACTCCTCGTCTTATTAACAAAATAAAGCTCTATCTATATTTACAATCTTTAAAAACAAAACAACAACGACAGCAACGAAAAAAAAAAATAATAATAAATGGGAGAGAGACAGGAGGAGCTGCAGCTGTGGGGAGGGGACGCTTGTGCCACCAGTCCCTGCGCAGCCCGGCCCGGCCCTGGAACTGCGACACCACCCCAGGGACCCCTCTCCTTCCCAGGGACCCCCTTCCTCCCCAGGGACCCCTCTCCTCCCCAGGGACCCCTCTCCTTCCCAGGGACCCCTCTCCTTCCCAGGGACCTGGCACGGGGAGCTGGGAGTAACGAAAGCACTGAGCAAGGGAGGAGAGCAGCGAGGGGCTGGCGGGGCAGAGGAGGAGGTGGGATGTCCCCTGGGATGAAGGGTGTCCCCTGGGATGAAGGATGTCCCCTGGGCAGTGTCCCCATGGCAGTGTCCCCAGCACTGGGGTGCTGATGCTGCTGATTCGTGTCCCCATCCTGGGCTGGGGACAGAGGGACAGAGGGACAGGGGGACAGAGGGCCAGGGGGACAGAGGCTGGTGCCCGATTTGTGCAGCCTCGAGCCTGGGTGGCCTCTGCTCCCGCGGTGTCCCCAGCGCTGTCCCTGCAGTGTCCCCAGCGCTATCAATGTCCCTGTCCCTGTCCCTGTCCCTGCCCGGGGCCTGTTCCCGGCTGCTGCCACAGGGAGGTGCCGGAGCCCCGCGCACAGAGCGACACCCGGGGGACAGGCGTGTGCACAGCTGGACACAGCTGGACACTGCACACGCACACCCGGACACCCCTCACTCTCACGGGGACACCCTGAACTCTCACGGGGACACCCCCCACTCTCACGGGGACACCCCCCACTCTCACGGGGACACCCCTCACTCTCACGGGGACACCCCTCATTCACAGCCACACCACACGCTCCCCTCCTGGAACGGGCTCTGACCAGGGCAAGGTCATTTTCCCCAAGAATTCCCTTTTTTCCCCTCGCAGCCGTTCTCTCTCCCTCTCTCTCCGCCCGCGGGGCTCAGGTGGAGCCCCAGCCTCAGGGACCGCAGGTGCCCAGGGACAGCCGGGCGCGTCCCGCCCGCGCCGGGCAGGAACAGCCCCCGCTGTGTTCCCAGAGCGGGCCAGAGCCGCCGGCAGCACAAAGGGCCCCCAGGAGCCCTTGGCCGGAGCCGGGGCTGGGCTGGAGCTAAAACGGGCTCCATGGGAATCGGCTGGCAGGCTCCAGACACGGAGCGGGAAGCGCGGCGGGGAGGTCACCCCAGGAGAGAGGAGGGACGAGCGTGTCCCCACCCGTGTCCCCACCCATGTCCCCACCCGTGTCCCCAGTCCGTGTCCCCAGTCCGTGCCCAGCAGGTGAGGCTCTCCAGGACCCGCAGCTGCTCAGGGCTGGGAGATGCTCTGGAGGTTCCCTGCACCCCGAGATCCCCGGGTGCCCTCAGGGGTGCTGGCGCAGCAGCGCCGCGTCACCAACCCTCCTGTCCCGGCGGCCTCGGCTCCGTGTGCCACCAAAGCCAGGCCAAGCCAGCCCTGGCCACCCCAGACTCTGCAGGCGGGCAGCTCTCCTGCCCCGCCCCGGGACGGTCCGTGCCCCGGGACGCTCCGTGCCGTGCCCCAGGACGTGCGGTGCCGTGCCCCGGGACGCTCCGTGCCGTGCCCCGGGACGCTCCGTGCCGTGCCCCAGGACGCTCCGTGCCGTGCCCTGGGATGCTCCATGCCCTCCCGGCGGTGGCAGCCGGCCCCGCCGCCCCCTCCGCCGTCCCCCCCGGTGTCCCCTCAGTCCGTCAGCACCACCAGCTCGCCGTCACTCTTGTCGTCGCCCTCCGAGTCCTCCTCGTCGCTGTAGCGGTACGCGTCGCCCTCGGCCACCGAGTGCCCGTCGTCAGCGGCGTCGCCGTCCTTGAGGCTGCGGGTGTTGACGATGACGGGCATGGCGGGGTCCACGCCGCGGGGCAGGTAATGCTCCAGCAGGGGCGGGGGCAGCTGGACGCCCACGGGCCGCGGGTACAGCACCTCCGAGGAGCTGGGGGGCACCTGGCTGCCCTGCGGCCTGCGGGACACGGGGGGCGGGCACTGAGACGGGCAGCGAGGGGGCACGGGGGGAAATTCCTGGGGGGGCCGGTGGGCACCAACCCCACGGGCACCAGGTGGGCACCAACCCCACAGGCACAATGTGGGCACCAACCCCATGGGAACCAGGTGGGCACCAACCCCACGGGCACAAGGTGGGCACCAACCCCATGGGAACCAGGTGGGCACCAACCCCACGGGAACCAGGTGGGCACCAACCCCACGGGAACCAGGTGGGCACCAACCCCATGGGAACCAGGTGGGCACACACCTCATGGATATCAGGTGGGCACCACTGAGAACCTGCCCCATTGAGATCAGGTGGACACCAACCCCATGGGCACCAGGTGAGCCCCACCCCAAAGCCGCCCCTCAGAGCCCCCGGGACGGGGCACACGGGGTGTCCCATATCAATTACCCTATGGGGTTTCCCTTATCAATCCCCCTGCCAGGTCCCCCTCATCAGTTACCCTATCAGGTTTCCCTTATCAATCACCCTGCCAGGTTTCCCTTATCAATCACCCTGCCAGGTATCCCTTATCAATCACCCTGCCAGGTTCCCCTTATCAGTTACCCTATCAGGTATCCCTGCCTGGCGTCCTGGCGCCGGTTCCTCATCAGCGCCTTGTACTCGCCCACGCGCAGCCGCTTGCCCTCCACGATGCAGGTGCGCTTGGGCCGCGGCTTGTACTTGTAATCCGGGTACTTCTCCAGGTGCTGCCGGCTCAGCCGCGCCTGCTCCTCGTAGTACGGCTGCTTCTCCTGGTTGGACATGGATTTCCAGCGGGATCCTGCACGGGGAAGGAGCAGAGCGTGGCGCAAACCCGCCCGAGCGAGGAGATGGCGGCTGCCACAAACCCGGCCCCACATTCGTTGGCTGATTAATGAGTGAGTGCCGGTAATTAATGTCATTCCCTGTGGGAACAGCACCGGGGTTCACGGCTGTGCTGGTGGGAGCCACGTGGCGCTGCTGGGCTCTGCCAGAATATTGGGAACGGCTTCCCTGACTTTCCCTGGGCACTTCCAGGGATCCATCCCCTCATTCCCTGACCTTCCCTCCCAAAATCCAACCCCTCACTCCCTGATCTTCCCTCCCAAAATCCAACCCCTCACTCCCTGACCCTCCCCAGGTCAGGGAATTCCCTCTGCGGGGCATTCAGAGGGGGCCTTGCCCCAAGACCTTGTTCCAAACCCTCCAGGGGATGCGGAGAGGATTCCCTGCCCCAGGATCTCATTCCCTCCCCTCCAGGGGATGCGGAGAGGATTCCCTGCCCCGGGATCTCACCCAGGATCTTGCTGATGCTGGAGTTGTGCATGTCCGGGAACGCCTGCAGGATCTTCCTCCGCTCGTCCTTGGCCCACACCATGAAGGCGTTCATGGGCCGCTTGATGTGGTTGTTGTTCCTGGACTCCGGGAAGTGCCGGGATCCTGCGGGGGACACGGGGCGTGAGGGCAGGAGCGGGAGCGCGGGGCGAAGCGGCGTCACCGCCCGCGCTCACCGTCCATCTCGCAGCTCAGCAGAGCCTCGTCCAGCCGGTGCCCGGGGGTCTCGTCCATCCGCTCCTTCACCGGCGAGCAGTCAGCCCCGCCGTGCTCCTGCGGGACAGCGCGGTCGGGAGCCGGCCCCGGGGCGGGCGCGGCGGCGGGGCCGGGGACGGGGCCGGGGCCGGGGACGCGCGGAGCCGCGCTCACCTTGCGGTAGGGGCTGCCCAGAGACCCCTCCATGGCGGCGCCGTGGCCGTGCAGCAGCTGCCGCGCGTCGTGGATGGCTTTGGTGATGGCATCGCCCTCCCCCAGGAATCCTGGCGGGAGACGGGAACGCGTCAGTGCCAGGGGTCAGCTGCTGACCACCGACAGCAGTGACCACCGACAGCGGTGACCACCGACAGCAGTGACCACCGACAGCGGTGACCACTGCCGGCACTGACCACCGACAGCAGTGACCACTGCCAGCAGTGACCACTGACAGCAGTGACCACTGCCAGCACTGACCACTGACAGCAGTGACCACTGCCAGCACTGACCACTGACAGCACCCCTCAGTGCCAGGGGTCAGCTGCTGACCACCGACAGCAGTGACCACCGACAGCACTGACCACTGACAGCAGTGACCACCGACAGCGGTGACCACCGACAGCACCCCTCAGTGCCAGGGGTCAGCTGCTGACCACTGAGAGCAGTGACCACTGACAGCAGTGACCACTCACCCACTGACCACTGCCAGCACAGACCACTGCCAGCACTGACCCCCATGTGCACCCCTCAGTGCCAGGAGTCACCTGCTGACCACTGACAGCAGTGACCACTGCCAGCACTGACCACTGACAGCACCCCTCTGTGCCAGGGGTCAGCTGCTGACCACTGAGAGCAGTGACCACTGCCAGCACTGACCACCGACAGCAGTGACCACTGCCAGCACTGACCCCTCAGTGCCAGGGGTCCCCCCGCTGGCCCCCCCGCAGCGCTGGCCCCACGCTGGCCGTGGCAGCTGTGCCCCGAGGGGTGGCAGTGCCCAGGTCCCCCCTGGGAGCG